>NC_133805.1:13818597-13848597 GCF_043250625.1 Sebastes fasciatus | reverse complement strand
AAAAAAAAAAAGCTCATTCACACATTAAAACATGATTTACTCTGTTTCATGGTAATAAAATAAAACAAGTTTCTCCACAGGCTAAGTTTAGTAAATGTACTTTTCTTTAAATCCTGCAGCCACTGTCATGCATTTCAACAAAACACTTTCTTTTTTTCTTTTTTTTTTACAGTCAATTATAAAAAGAACTTCAGTCCCTCCAACGTCTGACCTTTAAGAGCTGTAGTGGTCCAGCCCGTGCAATTCAACTCAACCACCAGGCCAACAGAAAAACAGTGAAACAGTCACTATACATGTTCAACTGTACTGGAAGTGCAGAACTGTAAAAGTACCATACAAAGTGCTTTGGTTTTTTCTTAGCAAATACATCAAAACCCAGTCATTCACTCACACACACTAAAAACACATCACTGTTTTAAGACAATATCAGTTTCAGTTACTGTTTGAACAGGAGTTAGAAAAAAAAAGAAGAGGAACAGAGACACTAGAGGGTCAGATTGGCACACGGGGTGCTACAATCAACCAACTTTATCAGTCACTGATGGAAAGTAGCCAGTGGCAAAATGGAAATTACAGTACGGGTTGTGTCATGCTTGCTTGGCACTTGTTTTGTCATTGACTATGTCCCTGTGAAGAGCGAAATATTGATCAATGAGAGAGAATAAATTCTGGCACAGAGAACTCCTGGATTTTTTTTTTTTTTTTTTTTACAGTTACAACGATGCTAACATCCTTCTTGTGCTTCTAACACACTGCCCTTATCAGTCTAGTAATGGATGCAAGTTACCAAAAACGGTATTTCAGTCGGTGGATGCTACTGTGTGTGACACATTATGGCGTAACAATAATGGATTTGAATAGTTTAATGCATTCGTAGCTGTAATGTTTAGTTTTTGCATGATGTCTGTGCTGGTTGCTTGACAGCCGTGGACAAACTGTTTCGCAGCCAATGTGTTCATGTTTTGGCTCAAGCCCTTAAAAACCACAACGAGGGCTAGCTGTGAACAAAGCTGTAAAGTGCTAAACTTGAAGGCAAACTGATAAAAATTGGGTGCCAAATATCAAGAATGCAAAAAATGAGTGACTTGAAATTAAAAAGAAAATCCAACAACAATAGAAGAGCAACAAATATAACTGATATTTTGGGTAGCCCTACAGTTAAATACGTTTTGAATGTATTTTCCATATAGGCCTATGCAAAATCTTGCAAATCATTTGCCTACAATGCCAGAACTTCAGTTCCACTTGTCAACACTGGGAGGCGCCATGTGCACAGCCCACATTGCTTTGGATGCAATTCCTTGACTGTGTAACAATTCACTAATCCTGGCTCAGTTTTGTCGCTGACAATATCATAGTTTAGGATAATAAAAATGGAAATAGTAACTGAAAAACTCAAAATAATATGTACTGCCAGCCACTTCATTATAGTCATATTCTTCCAAAACTACTGCTTGCTGAACACAATTAAATGGGCTGTGCAACGCCAGCTGAAAGGAGTGCTACGTTTACAATAACAATGATAGAGTCACTCAAAATGTCTGCTACATTTAAAGTTTCCTGCATAAAACCACGCATAGCTCCTTTCTGCCGTTACTTAGCTTACACTGCTTTGAAGTCTGCTATTTACTGTATCTTCATTTACTGTATTTCACTGCATGTGGACCTAAATAAAAGACAACAGAATAAACAAACAAACTAAAAAAATGCAGGCAAAACAGCATTGTCCCTGTAAATTGCAAGTTTGGCAAGATGTCTTACGAGACGTTGTCGTGTTTTCACGCTCATTCATCACTTCCTCACTTTCTTCACAAAAGAGGAAGACGGTTCCGTCATTTGTTGTAGTAGACCTTGGGTTGGCTGGTAAAAAGGACGTTTTTTAAAACTTCTCATTGTCTCTGTAGAACTTCATCCACAGTATGTCTGACTGAGAGACACAGAACACAAAGGACCGGTCAGAAACTTGGTTTCCTGTCCTCTATTAGAACAGTGACTCCGTCTTTCTGTCTCTCTCCAGTGCAAGTGACTGCTGTGTAAAAACTGCAGACTTTCTTAACACCCAGCCGCACTCCCGTGCTCCCCACCCTGAGGCTCGCTGTCACCCTGTCCGCAAAAACCAGAGTCGGTGGTGTTTGGTTGGTAGTGGGAGAAGGGGAGTGACAGAGGAGGCACCGAAATCAAGAAAAATAAACAAAAGGCCAAAAGAAACACAACTCTTGACTGGTGCTATGTGCCAAGTCTGAAGCGTACTCCAGAGACGCCTTCCTGGTCTGTTTCTCTGTCTTCTGACATTTCTTTATCAGAGTCTAAAGAAAACGTCCTGACTGAGTCAGTAGTGAGCTTTTTGGTGAGCAGACGAGTCGTAGCAGACACCGCATCAAATCCGCTGCCAGAATCAGTTCTGGAGAGTTCAGGCCCCCTGCTGCCGCTGTAGCCCTCCTCTTCCTCAGTTGGACTCTCCGTATCGGACTCTCCCTCTTCTTCCAAGGTCAGCTCGAACTGGAACTTGTCGGCCGCAATGGAGCCTCCGCTGAGCGCCGAGGTTTCCCCGGCAAGGGCTCCCTCCTCCTGGAACTCTGGGTGGGGTGAGGGGCTGTGGGGGATCATGCTCTGGTACCACTCTCTGTTGTCCTCCAGTGTGTCCAGGATCTCCTGAGCATCTGGGTGGACAAGGTCGGCCCACGTCTCCCACAGAGGATGAACAATGTAGTCAATGAAACCCACCTGAAAGAGAGAGGCAAGAAGTGGTATATATCGATATTTAACACTTTCTAATTATTTACAGTAGGTTTCATGACTTAAGTGCTCCAGCTTCAATACTGTACCTGGTTCTTCTCTATTGAGGCGTTGTGTTTGTCACACATGGGGCTGATTTCCATGCCCTTGTCTCTCTCCCTGTCCCCCTGGGTGAAGAACTCCACCATGATGCGGTCTGTCCACTGCCGGTACACCTCCAGAGGCTTAGTGGGGTTGCTCAGATCTGCACAGTGCACCATGTTCTGAAGGACCTGCGGTGGGGAAAAAAACACGTTGAAAACATATTCATTTTCAGTTGTTTTGTTCCACCATGACCTGACTTGACTTGAAGCAGTCTGAATTGATTTTTGTTTACTTGGGGAGAGCATAAAAAGCTGTAAACACTTCATAAAGTGGTGGGGGTGAACTGTTAGCAGACAGTTGCTTATTTAGACACACAGCAGACATGAAGTAACGTTAGCATTGATTTGGAGTTGTGTTTCTGGCCAGCTGATTGATGTAAGTTCAATATTCACTCGTCTTTTAGTTCTGTTTTGGTTTTGATCAACTCTTGAGGGAAACATTTGGCTCTTTAGCAGCAATGTTCACCAGCTACTTGTAACTTTGTCTGCCATTTGGTACTAAGTAGGTAGTGTAGAGTGGGTTTTCAGAGATTTTATGTTGAAAACACCTGCCTGCTGGAAACAGGGTTGATTAGCGGGGAAGCTGAACCAAAACTGTGAAGTTGGAGTCTGTAAAAATAGGGCTGTGTTTTGGCAAAAATCTGGCGATACAATACGTATCAGAATACAGGGGTTACAATTCAATATCTCGCGATATATTGTGATACTGTAAGCAAGGTGATATGTATTTTTTAAATCTAATTTTAAGAAAACTTTTATAGTTTAAGCTCCGCTTTAGGGGGACGCCAAAGTTCACAGGGGGCGCGCCAGGATTGGTCTGCTCTGAGGTTGTCAAAATCAGATTTGCACATGTATAACTAAAATCATAATAACACACTTACTGGATAATCTATATAAAAATCTCTTTATAAAACTATTTAAAAAGATATATTTTTTTTGCTACTTAGTAGGCCACATTCTGTTTAAACCCAGTATTAGTGCGCAGTTGCAGATAAAGATCAGGCTAATATTATTATACTATTTGTAGAATTAGATTCTACTGGTGGCTGCGTAGGATTGTTTCTGAGTCCTGTGATCCAAACATTTCCAAAAGTAAAAATGTATTGGAAAAACAAGGATGTAATCATTTACCATATTCACATGATTTTATTCAACGATTAAACAAATGTTTTTATCAGCTTTTCTTAGATACAAGTAGAGGGGGATTCAAGGAAAATAGTTTGGGAACCACTAGTGTAAAGAGCACACCACCATATGCATAAAATCTGAGTAAAAAAGTTAAATTTGTATGCAATCAGAACAGTTTGATCTGAATTTATTTATTCATTTATCACAGTCCCTGTAACATCCAACATCATAGCACTACTCTGAGCGGGCACATACACTGAGCGGGCGCATCTCTCTGCCAATGAAATAAAGTTTTGACTGAGTTCATCTTTGCATGTAAACTATTAATTAAAAATCGATATAGTATCACAAAACATGATATTGCGATACTCTATATTTTTGATATTTTCTTACACCCCTATGTAAAAACTAAAACAATGAGCTAAAAGATGCTAAAATTCTCTGTAGAAATGAGGGGAACTGCAAAATGTGTCACATGTTACATAACGCTTTGTAATTGTATAGAAATTTTGATTAACCAACAATGAATAATTGGCAAAATGCTTCTCACCTGTATGCGGTCTGAGTAGTTATCCAGCAGCAGGACTCCTAGACTGGTGACTTTCTTGGTCTCCACCATTGTTTTCAGGTCTGCCAGTAGGTTCATGTGTTTAGACATATCTGTGGCCAGCACCTGTGGGTTAACCAATTTAATTAAAACAACTGATCTGAAGAAAACACTGTGTTAACTTAAAACTTAACAGAAACAGTACTATGTATGCAATCTCAAGCGTCTTACCATGTCAATGACCATTTTGCGCAGCGAAGGTCTCTGCTTTTTGCTGAGGTTCTGAAAGATGTCACAGTTATCTTCCTGCAGAAGCTTAAAGCCAACAGCCAGGTGGTGATTCTCCAGCACCGATGAGTCGTTGTACATCAGGGCCAGTTCTGAATCTGAAGGCAAAACATTTAAAATAAGTTTACAGACAGCACTGTAAACCACCTGAATGGGAAAGAAATGTATGCAGAAAAACAACTCTACACAGACCCGTCTTCCACACAGTTAAATACACTCAGCTCCCACGCACGTTCACATAATCCCTGTGGAGCTATGCAAACTCACTGGTGTTGATGAGAAACTGATTGGAAACTCCGGGGTGATCAACATCATGGATGGCGCTTGCAAACAGAGCGGCGAGGATCTCCAGATCAGTAAACACAGCCTTGGACAACACAAGAAGGCAGGGACTGTCAATACGTGTGTGTGTACAGTATTCTCAACATGTACAGATCCTACTGTTTTGGTTTTAATGATGACGTCTGTATCTTTATCTTTCCCTAGGATGAATTATTAGGGTGTCTACCTCCAGAGCAGGCGTAGACAGTAAGACGTGTGTGGACTGGACCACGTCTGCAGCATGGATGTTGTTGTGGTAGGCCACGTCGGCATGGTAATGATCCTCCAAAGTCATCACGAAGGTAATGAAAGTGTCCGCTGGGATCTTAAAGGACTTCAGCAGGTCACGCTCCTACAGCAGCAGGAGAGGATGAACACGTCAGACGCTGGGTCAGTCAAGGTAAAGCTAAATCATTTACTGAAATGTCTTTGTGACGTCATTGTTTCATTCATTCATTTACTTAGTTATAAAAGGACCATATTGTGCTTGAGAAAGTACAGTTGTTTTACCTGGAAGATGGTGTACATGGTGACCGTCAGAGGGCGATTCCCTGAATACTGAGAGACCTTGAAGACGTCAATACCCCATCTGTTTATGTCCTCCAACTCCTGCCGGTGGACAATAAGCGCAAATATATATCATTACAACACACTGTACAAAGAGGAACATGTCAAAAACAAATCTGAATGATTTGAATGGAGATAAACAAGTGTTGAACTCATACCTTGGCTAGGAGTCCTTCCTGGCTGGCGTTGACCCCAAAGCGAGGGATGGTGGAGGGGGCGAGGCTGTGGGTGGCCTTCTTCACACCGCTGATCTGGGACATGGGCCGCTTCTTCTTGTCCTTCTCCTTGGCGGGGGGAGACATGATGTCCATGTCATGTTGCTTCTCTGTCAGATGAAAAGACACACAATATTAATACTGTATTCTCTTAGTGATCACATTAGCAACGCTAAGGGGGAGACGCCCCAGGCAATAACATTGTTTTTCATGGTCAATTTTGAGATTTTGGGCTATTTTGGTTCAATAACATGTCTTCTTACAGACTAGTGGAAAGAAAACATCCAAAATACACATTTAGGTGTTTATTTTACTACTCTGTCTATGTGCGTCTGTTGATTTCTCCTAAATTGACCAAAAGTTAGCATTAGATAATGACTCATTTGCATATTTAAACATAAAATTCCAGAAAAATTGTGACACAAAAAAGAATTGTCTTAATGTAGGTAATCAAGTGGTGATATCTATTAGTTAAACATCTTTACCCTATTCACCTGTAGTATCTTGCAAAATGTAGCCTATGGAATTTTACAATACATATCTTTAAAGGCCATTTTCTCAAAATGAGGTTTTTCTCTCTCTAACTCTGAGCCAGAAATCTCCACTTTAATAGCATTTACATAAACCAAACTTCTCAGTTTCATTCCTATCTATATTCTGAAGGTTTGTACAAAAGGGTTTATTCATATATCATTAATAGCTTGATTTATAGAACATTTTATTCCTAAAAAAATGGCAAAAATAGATTTTCTAAAGGCTGTTGACAGTTTTTCCGATTTTTTTTTGTAAAAAAACAACACAACACAAAACTTTATCTGCATATTTAAACAGCAACAGCGGATGTTTGATGGTGATATTTATTAGTTCAATTTTTTACCCTTTTCACCTGTAGTGTCTTCCCTTAACAATAACATGTCATTTGTATGATACATATCTTTATGTGCAGCGCATGGATTGTGCAAAGTGAAGATGTTTTACCTAGGAAGGTGCTGGAGATGAACTCAGACACCTGGTTCCCCGAACGGCTGGTTTCTGACAGCTGGGTGAGCTCTCGGTTCAGCATCCTCTTGAACTGAAGACACACGCACACACACAAACATCCATGAGTTTGATCACACACATTTTTTACTAAAAAGCGAAAAGCGATCTGTCTTTCTCTCTACCAACCAACAAAATCAAATCAGGAGAAACACTCTCTTTTAAGAAATGTAAACTTGTTGAATTAGGTATGTTATATGTCCCTGTGTCTGACATGTTACCTTCAGGTTTGGTGTAAGTAGCGTCATTGCTTTAGTTAAATGTGAGTACAGATGCCACAAAGCAATTCACAACTCTTGATTTCCCTCTTCCCATTTTGAATAATGCTTAACTTACTAGAACTCATCACTAGGGATCACTCTGAGTAACTCATTTAAACACAGACAACCATTAACAATCTATAAATACACCTAGATTCTCTCTCTGAAGCATTCACATGTGCTTGTGTGTGTGTATCACGTCACACAGTGCAGCAGCCAATGATTGGACACAGAAAAATGCATGGCTGATCCTACTCGTAGTAAGCCTGCACCCAAACACACGCATGCATGTGGATCATGTTTATCAAATAAAACATGTACATTTCTAATTAAAGGTGTCCAGAGTGTCAGAGAAAGTCTCATCTAAACCACCGGTTGTTCACCTCTTCACACAAAAACGAGCAACATGTGAGCCCCGAGCAGTCTACATCCCCTCCCTCCCACATCATCCTTACCTGAATGAAGATCCACGACGCAGACATGAAATAACTCTCGTCTGGCATTTCAGCACAAAGTCAAGCACAAATAAAACTGAGTGAGAGAGCTAAGCTTTCTGGTCGTCCTGCCTGCTCGACAGACAGCAGGGACACTTTGTGCTCCTGTACTGCTTGCCTGAGCAAAATCCAAACTGAGCAGACAGTCCACTGGTAAGTGCTGTGGAAGCTTTGATTGCTACGAGCTGAACAGATGGAAATAAAAAAAGAAAAGCTGTTCAGAGATCCGTGGAAGAACAAGAGTGTGGAAGCATAGCTGTGGGAATGCTGTGGGATGCGAGGATGCAAGGCAAAGAAGCCACACTCCCTCGCTTCCTCTCACTCTCCCTCATTCACTCAGTTACTGCCCGCTCCCCCTGTGTGTGTAAACAGAGGGAGAACGAGGTACTCTAATCCCCGCCTCCTTCTGAAAATGCCTAAGAATAGCAGCCAATCAGGCTCCTGCTGCAGCAGAGGATGGGAGACAGGAGAGGCCCTCATAGGCGAGGAGTCACACAAAGTGGGCAGGGCTGAGTGTATTGGGGGCGGAGGTTGTGAGACACACCATGTGCACCAAGTTTGAAGAAGATATGAAGGAAAAGCTTTGAATGGATGGAGAGGGGGGGTTCATTTATGGGGTTAAAAATAAGAACAGTACACTGTACCACAAAGATGTGAGTACCACTATCATGATTGTAAACATAAGACAAATACATATTTTGGCCTCGCTCAAAGCAGGCTGTTGGATGTTGATTTATGAATGCTTCAAATCAAATCAGTGCTGGTGATCAGCTATGAAAAACATTCTGAATGGGCTTAAATGAGCGTTTCCTCAACTGAGCTATTTATACATTAATGTTTCAATGGACAAGAGAGGTCTTCCTCAAAGACACTTTCAGGAGTCATTAGAGATGAACAAAACTGTTTTAATATATTCGTCAGAGATGCAGAAGAAATGTTCCCAGCCTCCCGTGTGCCTGCATGGACGTGAGCATGTAATAGTATCCAGGCAGGTAATGTGTGTGACAGGAGGCAGTGTGTGTGTGTATACGATGGGAGGGAAGTGTGTGTGTGTGTTGTTTGTGCAAACATGGAGAGCATGTGCATGATGTGCGTGGGCGGTCCAATCGTGGAATCACATGAGGCTTCGGTGTGAGGAGAGGGATACACGCAGGAAGAGTGGATGGATTGGGGGGGGGGGGTGCCGTTTCATCTCCCACTACCTCGTTCACATTTTTCTGCACACGAGTGGGGGGAAGGGTGTGTCTGTGTGTCTAGTCTCTAACTTGCATGCATGAAACCATCCCGCTCATTCATGGAATAAGCCCCTCACCCATCCGCTGACGGACGGGAGATTCTATTCATATTTCCATGATGGATTCTTTGTATTAGATTTTTTAGGGATCAGTGGAGGCTAACTGCACTTACAGTACATCGCACACAATCCACGGGCTGGCTTAAGGTTGTACTTGGAGGCCACTCTAATTCAGGATGCAGAAGATTGCCATCCATTAATGAAAAACAGATGAAAATTATTAACATGTCTGCTTTTATTACCCGTTTTATAAAAAAAAAAAAAAAAATGCTGACGTATTTCATCTCAAGAGGGAAAAACAAATTCAATTTAATTAATTTGATTGAATTTTGGCCATTACGGTCTCAGAGAAGAGCGGCGGTGGAAAGAACGGCTTGACATTTATAGATATCTTAACAATCATGAGCTAAAATTGGACTTTGGTTAAATGCTGCTTCAATTGTTTGATTGTTGAACTTTTTCCATTGTGAGGAACATTAAAATATTGTATATTGTATATTGAATGTTCTTAAAATAAGCACTGGGTTCGACCTCGTTGAGCTCAGGGTCATCTACTGTACCGTGTTCATGGCGTTGGAGTCGGACTACCTTAAAAATGGCAACGAGATGGACATGACTAATAAAATGCTTCAGGGGGGGTGAATCACAGTACAGATCAGAGCACTGTAACCTTGCACTATTAAATGTAACCCTGAACAGTGTGGCAGTGTGTATCTACCTTTTATCCCGTGACAGGTGTGCATGCTCACTTTGTGTTAGTGTATTATGTTGAAGTACCTTGTTGGAAGCCATCTCGCTGACAGAGTGTCGAGTCTTCAGCGTCTCTAGTTGTTCCAGACACCAGTCCAGCTCATCTAGAGTCTCTATGGCCAGCTGCTGGTGAGGCTCCTCTGTACCACACAAACACAGCAAGGCATTATGGGAAGGATACAACTAAGAGGGCATTCATATACTGGTTACATTTCAAAAGGAACTTAAAATGGGCTGTAAACCTTCTGTTCTTGTTGTTTGAGAGTGGTGGAATATAGCTGAGTACATTTACTAAGTGCAAATTTGAGGTACTTGTACCCACTACATCTCTAGTTACCAGTTACTTTACATATTAAAGAGGACCTATTATCATCATTTGCAGGTGCATACTTGTATTTTGGGTTTCTACTAGAAAGTCCAGTCTGCAGTCTGCTTATGCAAATGTGTTACTTGGTGACATCACCACGTTACAGAAGAAAAGCCAGGACTTAAATCAAGGCTTTATAGGCAGTTCAGGAGCAGTGCTTCTGTTGGGGAGAGTAACTCCCTTTGGCCTGGACTTTGGGCTTTGTGACTTTGCGAACCTTTTACATGCAAAAAACAACTGTATAACACACTAAAATAAAGGGAAAAAACACAAAAGCATGACATATGATGCTCGGGCAGTATGCTCCACCTTGAGCAGCTACAACAGTTAAATACTGCTTATACATTAATGCATCAGTGATAGTAATGTAATAATATAATATATAATTGTGAGCAGGGGCCATTTTTTTTCTACTTTCACTTTTGATACTTTAATTATGTTTTAATGATAATACATACTTTTACTAATGGGACATTTTTTTCAATGCAAGATTTTAAAGGAGTATTCTTACGTTGTGGTATTGATCTGAATACTCCCCCCGCACCACTGGATATCATGTATTTTTTAATTTACTAATTCATTACTGTGACGTGTTACCAGTGACCTAGATTTCACAATTCACAAATTTAATCATGATAATGTCCTTGCAGTCTTTCTGACCAGGGTCAGTGTTGATAATGGGATATTGATGAGTAAACAGCCCATTCTAACACCAGCACCGACCTGCGAGACTGGTCTTGCACATGGATGGTGGGTTGCTGCCTGAGGATCGCGTTCTGTAGACAGAGACCATCAAAAGTCAGCAAGCAAAAGCCACTACTGTAACTACAGCATGGTTATACTTGTCAGGTGTGATACTGAGATCGCTAGAAGATTCATTTTCATACATTTTCTAAAAACCTACTTGCTGGCAGTGCGATCTTGCTGGTCCGTTATGACGGCAAAGTTACTTCGGACTGTCCTCAGGCTGGCGAGGACCTTTAAGATAAGAACAACAGATTGATCATCATCATCATCGACAGCTATCACTTCATTCATAGCCTTAAATGCTTGTACATGTCTTCACTTAATTCATCTTGAGCTAGATCTAGATTCTTCTTAATGTGAATCTCTGACAAGCCTTTGAAACGAGACACTCTGGCTTTCATCCTCCAAACTGAAGTGCTACGCCGAGGCATTCCCCCTCTCCCTTTCTGATGTTTTGATGGCATCACTGACACCCCTCTATGTCATGTCTGTCACTCCATCTGTAGTCAAACACTGACTCAGCACGCAGAAGGAGCCCACAGAGTATCCGGTGTCCAGGCATGACCCATGTAGCAGCCCTTATCGGCCAGCATGCAGATTTAAACAGCATGATCCAGCAGGATTGGATTCACCGCTTCTTTCACGGTGTAAAGTGAGCACAAGTGTGACGCACGTCCCACGCAAGAGCCATGCAACGCCAGCGGGACGCCTGGTCCTGTCGCAGGGCCAACACAGTGCTGAGGGGCTGTTCCGATGAGGCGGTGAAGCCCAGTCTCGTACCATCTGGAGTTTATTATTACAGTTTTTTTCAAAGACCTGCTGTCTTTAGCTAACAAGTGAAGTTTTCTTTTTATTCGACCATCTGGCAAATTTTCAAATGGCACAAAAAAGGGAAAATTGCTTCCAAAAAGGTTGAAAGGTTTCAGAGGACTCACCTGTGCAAATGGTGTGACAATCATGTCTTCTGTGTGTCTGCAATACAGAACAGAATACACAGGAGGAAAAGGCATGAAACAGAGACTAGACGACCAAACTATAAGCTCCTACATTTTAATAATTCATCGTTGTTAGATGAAAATAAACCAAATTGCGCCTGGTATCACTTCTAGTTTATTAAAAAAACAAGGTTGTCTGTGCTCATTCATCTCTCCCTCTGTCATCATTCTGTTAAAATGTTAAAAAAATAAATATATCATGCACTCTGTATAGTAAGGTTGGTGAGGAAACAGATTGGGGTAGGTGGAAGGGTGGGTGATATAACTGGTAAATAAAAACACAGACTTGGTTGTCTCTGATTAAGCGTCACATGCAAAAACAAACAAAAAAAGAACTGGGTGTTTTAGGATGGGGGGGGTCTAAGCGTTTAATATTTAGTCACGTTTGTCAGGAGGGAGGTGGGAAATGGCTCTGAAGCCATCTAAAGGGAAAGCAGGAGAGGGCTTTCAAGGGGACAGAGTCAGTGTTTTTATCAGTCAGTGTCTCACCGAGATGACAACCAGTTGACTTCCCAGTGCTTCAAGCCTTCTTCCCTTCAAAAACAGATAAGCGAGAGTCGATGAGGAGACCTGCGATTGCTTACTTTACAGACTTAAAGGTCGTTAGACATTATGAACTGTGTAGGGGGGACTGTTTTAGGCACATATTGTATGCACAAAAAAAGAAACAGCAGAGAAGAAATGTGTCCAATTTCTTGCAATCCTAGTGAAGCAGATTTGACACGAGAGCACTTGTGATGGAAAAACTGCTGGTTGTACTAATGATTGGGCTGGAGATCTGTGGGTTTTTTTTAGACACGCAATGCACAGCATGTTTTAATAGTGTCCTGGTAAAACTGAAAGACTGGGACAATAAATCAAAATTCACTTAAAGTAGACCCCTCTTATCAAATACAGGAAAACGTGCAGAATAGCTTTGATAGATCATAAGCCATAAAAGAGAAAGCACGCCGCCTAAACAGTACGGCCCTTTTGCTTCAGAGCGCTCTCTAGGAATCCAAAGAAAATGCCAAAAACACTAGTTTCAAATTTGCAAATGAAATTGAGACCGCAACTGTTTGCTTCAGCTTGTAAGGGAGCCAACCCTTAAACCAAGGCACCATCTGAATCTTCCAGTGTGGAAACCTCTCGGCACGAGGAAGAAAAAAACATTTAAAGACTCTTTTGGTTCGAGGGCATTTCACAGCAGTAGTCTTACACTGGCATCCCAACGTTAGGACCAAAGGCTTTGTACAAAGACGTCTCATGCTACACTTGTGATTACACTGTTATATATTGAGAGTAAAGACTTAATACCTACAGCATACTCATTCATGTCAGCATGTGACCTAAAGCACAACACACAGAACACTGTTGGTATTGGGGTTGGGGCTTAAAGCCTTTTTTGCATAGTGAGATAACAAGTTAATATTTTATAAGAGCATCACAGAGGTTTATTCAGCAATCAACATGCTTTTAATGGGAATTATTAAGACCTTGAATATGTTAGGTTGTGGAAAGCATGTCCTTCATTTTGTGTATTCAATTATACACTACATAGCATCAATACATGTCAACATAAGCACACAACATAGAAGTAGCCTACACGGTCTCATCCCAACTCATCGTCACACCATGACGCTTTGCCAGACCCCTTGCCGTCACTTTAAAGACGCAGTAAACCTGTGCTAAATGTTGTGAATCCAAACAAAAAAACGTTCTTAGGTTTAGGAAAAAAACATCGTGGTTGGGTTTAGAATTACTATGTTTGTGAAAATTAAAACTTGATGTTGTGAACGCAGGACACGAACGAATTGCTGATTGTAATGTGAAAGTGAAAGACTTGTGTTTGTTGGACCCATCCACCTCCCCTCCCATCCGCCCTGTGTGTGTTACGCTCTTTAAACTACGTCACCACACTCCCGGAGCACTTTCCCTGAGCATTTAATATTGCCGCGGATGGGTTTACATTGTTTATTACAGTCAATTGAAAGCCTGGTGCATCTCATACAGACACTAAAGGGTGCCTTGTGCGTCGGCATCAAGCGACGGAGGGCGTGACAAAGAGAATGGGAGAATGGAAAAATCAACCCAACCTCCTAAACACACAACAAATATAAAATATTGTATATTGTGTAGTAGAGTGTCTCCCGTTCACTAAGAGGTGCCATATCAACAGTATCGACTCGTGGAATGGTTGAAATTAACTTACAGGTCACTGGCAGTGGAGGAGTTTCTGGAAGGACCTTTGGGTGAAAGGTCAAAGTCAGAGTCGGAGCGGTAGAGGAAGGATTCCCGCCGCTGGCTGTGAGGAAAGTTGGCCTGTAAGACCAGACCAGAGCCAGGGCTGGCCTGGGGGTCCAGGGGGCTGCGGCCCACTGCCAATCCATTCTCCACATCAAAACTATAACAACAAGAGAGAGAGAGGGAGAGGGTGTATTAAGGTTAGATGACTCAAAACACATTTTATGGACAAACATGCAGATGTATTCCACAGCAGGGAAAGGAAATGAAAGAAGCAGCCTTCCTAGAAACCCACTTCTTGGTTTAGGGGTTGTAAAACCATTAACAAGTGGCTGTTTTCCCATTAAAATATTAATCCTACTGCTAGTTTGACCATATATAACACAGACTGTCTGCTGAGAGCATCAGGAAGCATGTTGTCCTGTATGAATCTGTTTCTGGATGCATCTGTAACAAATACAGCTCGTCATCTTGTGATTCTTTGTAGCATTAAATAGAAATATATATATGACTGGTTGTTACAATCCCAGCTGTGGTGTCCTATTGAATAAATTTGTTTTCGTGAGTGCAGCAGGCAATTTGGATGTGATAGTGAGACAAATACATGGATCAATGAGGACCGATCCATGGACTACTGGGGTTGCTCCAGTAACAATGAAAGGGAGAAATACAATACACACAATACTTCAAATCTAAAAATATCACTAGCTTTCATCACTGTGTAACAGCATTCAGACGTTTTTATCTCTTAAACAGGAAATAGAGTAATCTAGAAGGAAGTGTGACCATTATGAACCAAAATAAGAGCTAAAAATGACACATTTAGGAGGGTGGCACAAAGGATACAACAGTGTGAATATGTGGGAGTGCAGCTATCACACCGATATGTCCCACAAAGTAGACTAAATTCAGCAGCGCTGCATTTAAATGTGTCTGTGATAAGAAAAAACTAAATTAGACAGGAACCACAATGAGGGGGCGTTGAGAGCCACAGACAGAATGGATTCTAATCTGATGGCTGCAAATCGATTATCCTTCTGCCGTAGTCGGGCCAACCATTTTAACTGACAGCAAAAATCTCTCCATCTGCTGCTTCTGGAGGTTTTAGGAAAATCCCACCACTTCCAGCCAGCCTACTTGAAATGAAAAGTTAGCCTGAAAAACAACAACAATGACATGAACAACATGATGTGCACTTCATTTAAGGTGTGAAGCCTGCATGGCTAATGTCATGCAGGTGTGTGAACATCCAGAGGAGGTCTGCATGCGGTAAAGGACTGTGTGTGAACAGCGGGTTTAAAATTAGCATCAGAGTATTGACGTGGGGTCATGTGAGTGTGAGTCTAAATATAGCCCGGCGTTCAGGTGAGGAGGAGTTCCTCCTGATCAAACACGATCCGACTACAGAGAAAAACACCACACAGAGGCACGGCGAAGCCTCTCTCCACAGTCTGGGCACGTCGCTGCCTTGATCCACATCTCTATTTTCCCACAGCCCCTCTGCTGAATTGCGAACCCACAGAGAGACTCCGTCAACCTGCAGCTCTGTTTGGCAACGCGTCTCCTTTTCTAAACAGTCTGAGGAACTCCAGAGTCGAAGTCCACGCTTTAGCAAAACAACCATTAGCAGAACGTGAAGGATTTTGGACGGGCAAGACGCTAAGGCACACATTCAATATTTTTCAAATAAATACAGCAGTGGAAACGATATTCAAAAATAAAAAAAATCCCTGGAATCCAAGGCAAACAACAAAAAAACTGGAGTTATGGGTGCAGGAGTGTTAGCTTTGAGATGTCTGTTGGTGATAAGTGTGAGAAATAATGAAACACAACACCAAAACATCATCACAGTCCCGAGTATGTCCCAAATTCCTGGACAGAGTACTGAATAACATGACACTAAATACACTGTATAGCTGTGTGAAGTCTATATATTACAAGCTACCTCTGATTTCATTTGATTAATGCGGTGCAACAGAATATATGTTTATGTATATGTAATATCCTAGCAGCTACCATGTTCGCCATCTAAGTTTAGCATGTTTAGAGAAGATCTATTATGCTTTTTTGCTCTTCCCCTTTCCTTTAGTGTGTTATAATTATTTTTTTGTGCATGTAAAAGGTCTGCAAAGTTACAAAGTCCATGTTAAAGGGAGTTACTCTCCCCCACAGAAACACTGCTGAAACACCTTGCTTGAATTGCTGCCTTTTCTTCTGTAACGTAGTGATGTCACCATGTAACACATTTGCATAACACCTGCCTAGCAGCCAGTTTGGCATGTCCTCAAACAAAGCTATTTAGAGCGGAGCTGGAGGGGAGTCTGAAAAGTTTGGTTCGGTTGACCAATCACAACAGACAGAGAGTGAAAAGAGGTGCTGCAGCACAGCCGGTATGAGAAAAATAAAGCGTTTTTTTGAATATTAAAGCATGTAAAAATGTTTGAGTAAAAACCCAAAATAAAAGTATGCACCTGAAAATGAGCATGATAGGTCCTCTTTAAAATATGCTAATTAGCACTGAACACAAAGGACAACTGATGGAAATGTCATTGCAAGTATTTGGTCATAAATAAGTATTGGACAAATTAACATTTAGAATGATGACGCTTTCTATATGAAAAGGTAACTTAAAGGATCGCCAAAGTTATTTAAATTCATCCAGAGGGGAAGTGAATGTGTGTACCAAATTTCAAGGCAATCGATCCAGTAGTTGTTGAGATATTTGCCTCAAAAACACAAATGTTTCATTCATCATCTGGGGACCATTAATGTTGAATTTTGCACCGATCCATCAAATCGTTGTAGAGATATTTCCGTTATTGTTAATTACAGCTTTAATAGCATTAAAACAGGCTGCCGTTTTCTACAGTATAATATTGAATGTGCACCAACTGCAGCATGCAAACATCCCATTCATTCCTCTTTGCACTCCTTCCTCCAGCGCCCCTCCCCTCCCTGCTATCCTCCTGGGGATGCTGCATGAGGACAAGACGTTGGTGCGTTACTGGCTATTACATAACACTGAACAGAAGCCCCCATCCCTCCATTCATGTGACAGATTCAGACTCACTGGCTGCACTATACATAGCCAAGGAGAGAGGAGTCGCACGGAGGGAGGAGGGAACACAGCGGGGTGTAAAATAGGGCAAAAAGAGAGGCAGAGTAAATAAAATTTCAAAGAGAAAGAGGGAGTACAGCCTGTTCTGAGACACACACATGGGGGGCTTTTTAGGTCTTAACTGTGCACTGTGTGACTGGGCCAGTGTGGCACGAGATGGTAGTGTGCACGCCTGCAAATGTACAAATGTGTATTTGGCACAGATGTGGGGATTAATCATTATCTTCACAGAAACATTAGGAATTAAGCCTGTTTTGAGTGTGTAAATGATGCTCTTAATGTGCTACAGCAGTGCCACCTTACACATGTGTTTTGATCTGTAAGCACACACATCATCCCTGCCTAGTTACTACACGTGCACGTGTAGCTTGAAACCCACTCCTCACTCTTTATCCTGTTGTCTCCATCTATCTTGTTCTGTCCCTCCCTTAATGATGCTGCGCCCCTGGCTGCTCCTACGTGCTCTGACCATAAAACTCGTTTCTATTTTTGTTTCGGCACGACGCTTCTCCCTCTCTGCAGCTAAATTTAGCCTCAGCCATGCATGGGGAATAGACCGAGAGAGGCAGCGACGCGGCTAAAAATAGCGTTTCAGGTAAAACAGGGAGCCATCCCCCTCCCCTCTCTTTTCCCTCTGCATCACAGAGCAGCTGATTTTTCCCTCCATTCATGAATATTTATGGAGAAGGTTCTATTTGAAGCCGACGCCGAGCTAAAATTAGATCGCAGATCAAAATATCGCCCACGTCTTTCCCTCGCTGCTATTTCACTTCCAGTTTTCTCCTTGTTATCAGGGGAGTGAACATAGTCGTGACTTACTGATGACACTGGACTATTTACCTTTCACTGAAACACAAACACAGACACACAATAATATTATATTGTTTGCATGCACATGATTCACAAAATATACACATAAACAGCAGAAGTAGTTGTTGCCAAGGTAACAGCAAATGAGAATCCAAACAAGACTCAAACAATGATCTTAAAACATATAATATCTGCAATATGTGAAGATTCATTTGTTAGTTTGTGTCAGAGAGGTGTTGATTCAATTGTTGTGTTATTGTCAGTGTATGTACATTATATTTATATTGTATGTATTACATTCATACGTTCATATATTTTTTAATGCAGGCAATGTTGACGGAGAAAAGGTGCGCCGAATGTGAACCCAAAAAACTTCCATTGTGCATACACTTTACATTATGTTCACTAAATATGTCAACCGAGGCATTTTGTGTTTTTAAGGGGTCAAAGGTCAGCGTCCTGCGTGCACGTCGTCCGGACAGGAAGCTCCCACAGAGGCACTGTGGCTGTTCGGACGGCTGGTCCTCACATACTATTGTCTTTGTGTCTTTCACATGCCAGCCAGTCGCACCCAAACACCACCTCTCCTCTCCCTCCCTCACTCCCTCCCTCACTCAAATAAATTTTTTAAAAAAATACAGAATGGGATTTTGTTTGAAACAATCCTGGCGAGTGGGAGGGTGTTGTTTAATAATATACCAGATAAGGTTGTTGAGTTGTGAGTGATGGCTGATGTGTGTAGTAGTCTGGAGAACTGAAATAGATCTGATCACGCCCTCTGTGGACAGGCTCCCTCTGCTGGGCTTTGGTGAAATTGCAAGAGCTGGCCAATCTGGATACTCCACTGTAGACTGTGGAAATATACTGAAGAGCTGAAACAGTCGGTTCACTGATTAGTCGATTGACGAAGAATTCATCAGCGACAGTTTTGATATCTAATTGCCCCCTGCACAAAGGTTTCATTGTCTTATATGATAGCAAACTGAAAATCTTTGGGTTTCAAACAAGTATTTCAAAGAACGTGTCACATTAGGGTAAATGTATTGATGTTGTATTGATGTTTGTAGGGGTGGCGTTAGCTCAGTCCGTGGGGACTTGGTTGGGAGGGTCGCCGATTCAAGTCTTCAAGGCCCCCTATAACTGCTCCCCGGGCAGTGTATAGTAGCTCCTAATATACTAGGATGGGTTAAATGCAGTAGCTACATTTCACTGTGCTGTTATATGTACAATGTGTGACAATAAAATTGCATTTACATTTTTTAAATTGTTTAAAGGTGCTAAATTCGATATCCAGAGCATTAATTTAGCAGCAAACAACTATTTGCTATGTATAGATATAGAGGAGTAATGTCTACCTGAGCAGAGAATGAAGTCACTCTCCCTCTGTTTGTGATGTTATCTGAGCATCTCTGTGCTTTGTTTACGTAGCCGGGCTGGCTGTGCGTGCATTTAGTGCATGTGAGTCCCAGTGTAGGTGCCCCACTGGCTAGCTAATGGCTGCCGCTCTGCACTGCGCTCATAATACCTGTCCACAGGCTCTGTCCTTTCCACATATCCCTTTCTTTGTCTATGTAAGCATCCGTGCAATGCATTCTGGCGGCGCAATTCGAGAGACAGGGCGTCACGTTGGCCGTTCCTCTTTTGCATAAAGTTGAGGTCTAGGCTTCTTTATGCAAATCAGGGGCGCCCGGCGCGACTCGCCGCCTCTGGAAATTCCAGAGAAACTTGTAAACGTTGTCTATCTAAAATAAAGGCAGATTCAGCAACTGCATGGCTTATTTCTCACATAGAATGTTTTCAGAAACACATTTCGGTGAACTATTTCCTTAATATACGAGAAAAAAGTTTCCAAACGAGCTGCCATGTTGGTTCCGGTTTGAAAGCGTCCAAATCAGGTGCCTTGTGTCCAGTGGCAACCCATCATGCATCCACTATTGTGAAGCGAGGCGATCCATTGTGTCCAAAAACGCCCCTGTGGACAAGTACCATCATACAGCTGTTACTGCTGATAACCCTGTCCCGATCTACGACGTTGTCGCAGAAGCACAACGCCCACCCTCCGGTCCACCTAATGCATTGAACGGCGTTCCACTGTTATGAATTCCATCAGAGAAAAACTCTGACTTCACATGTGCAAAAAAAACAACTAATTTTGTTCTTAGTTACAATTTGCAACAGAGTTTTGTGAAACAATAAAACAATATGATCACATTATCAAGATACGAGTTACACTGAAAGTCGATAGATGACAAAATTTAATTATCACTGAGCCCTGTTCTGTAAATGAGACAGAATAAAAGATGTTCAGAGAAGATATCTATTATAAAAGATAACAAGCCAGCTGAAAGACACGCCACTTCATCGGGACTGTATATGGTTAGATAAGTCCATCCTCATTTGGCATCTGCATTCGCACACAGGGCTTTGTTCACATCTGCCTCACAGGCGCCCTCACACACACACACACACACACACACACACACACACACACACACACACACACACACACACCTGATTACTGTCTGTAGTCTAAAGACCAAACTGGAGCCAACATTCCCGGGCATCATAAAGCCCCCAGAAAAAGTGTAAAAAGAGAGGTGTGTTACAGCGTTTGTTATTTAAGTGGCTGGCTGGTAAGGAGTGTGATTGATGGTAAACTGTCAGTGGCCCTGATACTCGACACCCCGCCTGCGTCACCGCCTGTCACGGCAACGTCAATCCCATCTGGGGAGCATTAAAATACAGGAGCTACGGGGCAGAGCGAGAGAGCTAGGGAGAGCGGAGATAGGCCTGTAAACCAGGGCAAGCTGTCATCTGAACCTTCATTCATCATTCCCAGGCCCTCGCTGTGACACAGCCAGTGGTAGAATTTGTTACACCAGACCTGGCTTGCCGGACCGGTCCAGCCATTTATTCAAAAGATATTTAAAAATGTATTTAAATGTAACACAGATATCATCTAGTGACGCCAGAGAGTATTGTATTTCCTTCCTCCTATTACGTAACACAATGAGTGTGTTGAAAGGAGTAAATGAGCTGCAGAGAAAAAGCAGGAAAAGTGTAAAGCTTTTGTTTTTCCTGCCGGGGTGTTTGCAGTAAGCATTATAGTCTGGGGCCAAGTCTGTACGTACATCTGCACATGACACATAAAAGATGTTCTGGAGCAAACAAGGATTAGGATTGGCTTAACGAGACCACAAAATTCACACCAGCAGCTGAGAGTCCACACCCTCAAACTCAACACACAGAACAAAGTGAACCACGGAGGTGGTAAATCTGGCCACATTAGAGAGAAGGGCCTTACAAAAAAAAAGTACTCTTGGAGCAATTTCAAATCCACAGTGACATTTTCTATGTATAACACAAGAGTCACCAGTGTGTGTTCTGGGATGAAAGCTGTCTGCTTGTTTTCACTGTGGCCCCTCGCACAGAGCGAGAACCACCCTGTTTGTTTGTCTTGCCCTTCCTCTCCTTTCCTGTGACATCATGTTATTTGGCCAATGCGGCAACCTGGTGGAGGTTGTGTGTTTTTACACAGTATACCTACATTAAGTCACAATAGCCTTATACAAACTCTACGCCTGAACAGCTGACAGGTTGTCTTTGTCTAAGCTTGTTGTTTCTTGGTCATAATTTTACTTTGCAATATGAACTCTGATTACATTTCATTACATTACGCCTGACATACAGTACATGCATTGCACGGTGGTGCAGTGGTTAGCACTGTCGCCTCACAGCAAGAGGGTCGCAAATCCTGTGTGGAGGTTGCATGTTCTCTCCGTGTTAGCGTGGGTTTTCTCCAAAGTCCAAAGACATGCAGGTTAATTGTTGACTCTAAATTGCCCGTAGGTGTGAATGTGATTGTGAATGCTTGTCTGTCTCTATGTGTCAGCCTTGTGATAGTCTGGCGACCTGTCCAAGGTGTACCCCGCCTTCGCCCAATGTCAGCTGGGATCGGCTCCAGTCCCCCCGTGGTGACCCTGAATAGGATAAGTGGTTACAGATAATGGATGGGTGAATACATGCATTGAATATTCTTTAAATAAGTATCAGCATTAAGAATAGTAGAAGTATAGTTTGGCATTTTGGGAAATACGCTTATTCGCTTTCTTGTTGAGTATATGATGAAAAGTTCTCATGTCTAGCTTAGCATAAAAACAGGAAACAAACAAAGTAAAGAGCCCAATTCGCAATCAAGACAATTTTTCGGCCGGGAACAGTAACTTCTTAGAGTTTCTGCTGGTTGCCTGTTATTGGCCAAGAAATTGTTTGGTACATCACCCCCGTAAAACAGCGAATTGGTTTTTACACTTTGTTTTTTTCGCGATTAAACTAACGAGATATGATATAACGTGTAGGGCTGCACTTAACCATTATTTTCTTGATCAATCGATTAGTTGTTTGGTCTATAAAATGTCAGAAAATGGTGAAAAATGTCGATCAGTGTTTGTTTCCCAAAGCCCAAGATGACGTCCTCAAATGTCTTGTTTTGTCCACAACTCAAGATATTCAGTTTACTGTCATAGAGGAGTAAAGAAACCAGAGATGTTGATATTCTCATCTAACTTCCTGCAAGAAAGCGAATAAGGGTGTTTCCCAAAACTATTCCTTTAACTGATTTCACTGGTACAACTCTTGCGTGGGCAGCAGCATGCAGGAAAACATTAGATTTGTCTCCCAGCGCTCTCTGTTTGTGCCCTTGTCTCTGTTTCTGATTAATACCCCTTATGTTAAAAAACATGAGGGAAATGGCTACACGCTGCATATATCCTGTAGATCCCCCCTCAAAAGCCTTCAACAAAGTAACACTGAATTTAAAAGTAGAGTTTCGCTGCTATTATAAATAGCAACACAAACAATAGTAGTAGAGTATAGACATTATGTAACTGCGATCAGAATCAGACAGTGAAAAATGTTTTTTAAAAGAATGTGAGTCAGTGTAGTGTTAGCTGACACAACAGAAAGGCAGGAACACAAATAACTTCACTGACCTTTGTATAAAACAAGTCAGAGTTACTGTATAATGGGACAAGTTTGTATAGAGCCAGTGATGTAGAAAAGACTGCATTGTTGGCTGTTTGAAGTAAAAGTTATATTTTATCATTGAATAAGTGTAGTGAAGTGTAATTTATCAAATATAGTGAAAACAAATGGATCTATGCCAACGACAACAAAGACTATATTTGGTACTTTATATCAGGCTTTATTTGTTTTTTACAGCGACACACACACACACACACACACACACACACACACACACACACACACACACACACACACACACACACACATTAGCAGTCGCCTAACTGACTGCAGCAGCTGGTTTGTATATTAAACAAGTCTGTGTGTGCGTGTGTGTGTGTGTGTGTATGTATGCGTGTGTGTGTGTGTGGTCACTGTCTTACTGTACTTAAATCTGTCCACTGTGATTAAATCAGAACAGTTTATTTTGCCATGCAGAACAGCTGAAAGCAAGAGGCAGACAAAAATAAAGACAAAACTAGTGAGTGTGCATGTCTGTCTGTGTGTGTGTGTGTGTGTGTGTGTGTGTGTGTGTGTGTGTAAATTATTATCACATGTGAACTGTACTCTCAGTGTTCCCTCTCTGACGCCTGTAATCTCTGAGCCAAGCCCTCTTCCTCAGATCTTTTCTTTGGAAAACAACACAATGCCGTCGTGACGCCTGCACTGGTGGATGTGGAGTGCACGCTGACCTCTGATGCACTTCACTGTGTGAAGTGTCTGCTGAGAACAATCTCTCTGTCAATCATCATTGTTATACTGTGTCAATCGATGATTGACACAGTATAACTTACTTACTGTGTACTGTACTGGCACATTTGATGCATGTTTAGTACGGTGTCATGGTCAGGAAGGTGTGCAGAAAGACTGACAAGACCAGAGGAAAGACTGATTTGTCCATTTTAAATAACAATTCATTTTATAGGTCCGCAAATTTCATGGTAATTAGGTGATAATTAGCAGGTAACCTATTTGAAATTTCTTTGGAATTATTGCTATATTACCCCAATATTTACCTCAAAATGTATCAAAAAAATAACTTACAATATTAAAAAATAATATTCCGCTATTTCCCAATAGCTGGTAATTTATTTAATACATTTCCAGGAAAAGAATACAAAGTTAATTGATATGCTTTATTTCCATGTCTGCTGATAAATAGATGATAATTAACAAATAACTTTCTCCCTGAATCATGACATTAGCTATCAGGTTACATTTGTGTAGACAATAAGTCACACAATGGTGAGATTTGATCTGATCTGATCAGAAGTGTCTTCTATTAGTTTTGGTTTTCCACCTCCGATGAAGAGCAGCCACTTCTCAAGCATAAGGGCCCTATTTTAACGATTATATGCTATTTCAGCATATAAGTATTGAATAATGTTTATAATAAGGTAATTTTCTATACATTTTGAGGTTAATATTGGGGTAATTTGGCAGTAATTCCAAAGACATTTCAAATAGGTTACCTGCTAATTATCACCTAATTTCCATAAAATTTGCGAACCGGTATAATGAAGTGTTACCGTGTTTTTCTTTCTTTCTTAAAATTCTACAGTTTGTTTTTAAGTTGATTATCAGCTGTAAAAATTCCAACAATTTGAGCACAGTCAAATAGTTGAGAAATTGTTGCATTTTGTGTGCCTGTTCTCTCAAATTAGGCTTGGATAACCAATCTTCCACTGTAAACGCATTCCTTCGGTTAAAATACTGTTTGTCTTTCACTAAGTGAAAACAACTTCCAGATAAGGACAGTTTTTGTAACTGCAGACATTGTGTAAAGGACTACAGAGTGAGGTCAGAAGCACCGGCAGTGGTTAATAAACCTGAGTGAGTTGGAGCCCAGAAGAGATTTACAGTGAGTCATAGGAGTGTCCTCGTCTACCTACGCACACACACATTCACACACACACTAAGAACTATTATCCTCCAGGATCATATAGCCCAGCAAAGAAAACAGTGAAGTGAGAGGAGAAGAATTGGAGGGAAATGAACATAAGTGGTGGGTCTGAAGAGAGGAAGTGAGGAGAAAAGATTCGGAAAAGTTCACAACCTGGTCTATAAAAATGTTGTAACATGATCAGCGTGAGGTATTAATGGTAAAGGTTCCTGAGGTGAGACGAGACCACAGAGAAACATCAGACACCGTGAGGGAAAAGAGAGAGACATAAATGTGTGATGATGATATTATGTAAACACGTTGACGCCTTATATGCGCCCAATATGTGGGTTTATCATGACAGCATAAATCAGTTTGAATTCAGACAATATTTAGAACGTTCTTTGCTCTAAAAGTAATTTAGGATAAGATTAGATACAATAAAAGTCTGAACATAAAATGTAAGCATCATCACAGCAGCGGCAAACTAAGCATACAGCACACTGGGAAAATATATGAATAATATGGGTGTATGAAAATACTACTGTGCTCTTATTGTCTACTTAATGCTGTAATACTTGACTAACATCCATTAGATCTTCACACCTTACTTGATTGAATTTGATTTGATTTTACTCTATTTTTCAATTTGTGAATGAGGGACACATTTCTACCATACTTAGGCTGTGGTTGGGGGGGTACCCCCTAACTTTGTTTGTTTCCACGTTGGTCTTCATGTGTATTTGTTTATGGAAAAACTTTTTAGCTTCAATGAAAACAACTTTTTTTTTTTCAAAATGTATCATCCTGCTTCATACTTGAAAACAGGGTCGAAGTACGCTAGTGCCAAATACTCATGGATATCACAGGAAAATCTCAACTTGTCTTTAGACATGGATATGGACACACAAACACACACACATAAAATATGTATTTGTAATAATAACGCAATTATTCTGTCACGCTACGAAAAATGATTCTTGCGCGCTTGTGTCTGGAAAGCTCGTCACTGGACAATAAAGGAGAGCATTCAGTCCATATTACGCCCGTCACACTGCAAACACTCGTTACAAATGATTTCCTAAAAACTGTGTCTAAGGGAGTTTGTTCCAAGTGTTCATGCACAAACACAGGTACGGGCCCGACTTCACATCCCACATGAGTGCAGTATGTGTGTGTCTGTGTTGTGTGTGTGATGCCTGCTGCAACCCAACACCAGTGGACCTGTTCCTCCTGCTTGTGAGCGAGATAAATGAGTGTCCGCGACGCTTCCTGTGGCCCAGACCACCATTAGAAGCCACTGATGATTTAAGAAATGCTTTGGAAACACTTTCAGATGCATTTATCACGACAAAATCCTCTCCCTTGCCAGGACCAGTGAGCGTTAAGCTCTGCTGAGGGCATGGGGCTGACAATAATTTGCACAAATGATGAGATCAGTATACTGTGACTGCAAGCACAGATCCATTTATCACGGCCACATTGACCTGGCAAATTTAGATAGTCATTGACCTCTGGCACAAGTGGTGTGTACCTAACTCAAAGACAAGAGTTTATGTCCACAAACTTATCGATACGAAGAAGAAAAATGAAAAGCTGCTTGACAGGGTTTGGCGTCGAAAACATCAGAGTGCGTCCAACATTCACACCCTCGAGATTTAGATAAATCAAGAAGATGAAGATTTCTCTTTTCCCCCTCCTCTCCTCCCAGGTTGAACTGACAGGAGAAAGTATCTGGTTTCTAACAAATGTACTTAAACCTCACTCTCGTGCATCCTGCCAAAACTGTCGTCTTTGCAAGACTGTTAATAATTCATATTAAATGACTCGGTGCATAAATCACACTCTCTTGCTCCCAAACACCCAACAAAGCTCATACTTGTAGCCTGTCAGTGGTTCATTTAGAAATAATCTTTATGGATTTTTCCATCCATTCCCTGACTGTCATAGCTGCATCATGCTCTGTGTCATTGCCACTTCATTTTCTACTCGGCCCTCTGCAGACGGCGTTGAGAGAAATTAGATGAATAGCCTGAGGACACACAGCAGGCTGTAAATGGCTCAAACTAATGGAGCCATTAACCGCCATTTAATTTTCAATTTTGTCATCAGAATACAGCTTCAGTGATCCGTCATGAAGCAAATAACTTTTGATTTAAAATGCAAAAATCTGGACTTAAAACTAAATTTTGCAGCTATGCATGTCTACAGCCATGCATGCTCTGTAAGTCTGTACTTAGGCACAGCGGGGCTTTGAGCTAAATGCTCACATGCTCACAAATGACTGTGTTAACATGCTGATGTTTGGCAGGTATAATGTTTACCATGTTCAACGCCTTAGTTCAGCACGTTAGCATGTTAACATTTGCTAATTAGCAGCAAACACACAGTAAATGGTAAATGGACTTTTTCATATGGCACCTTTCTAGTCTTCCGACCACTCAAAGCGCTTTACGCTACATGTCAGCATTCACCCATTCACTCACACATTCATACAGTGATGGCAGAGGCTGCCAGGCAAGATGCCAACCTGCCCATCAGGATATAATCTAAGTACTCATTCATGGCTCAGCCTTCAGGAGCAACTTGGGCTAAGTATCTTGCTCAAGGACACTTCGATGTGGATGTGGTAGTCGATGAGGAGCCGGGAATCGAACCGCTGGATGGCCTGCTCTATCTCTTGAGCCACGGCTGCCCAGTACAGTACAGCATATATCATATATATATAGAATATATACAGTATATAAAAGTTAGGAGATCACCAAAGTTAATACAGGAGGACATTAACGTACCATGCCATGACAATCCATCCCATAGTCGTCGAGACACTGAAAACTCAACACAAATGTCAGCCTCATGGTGGCGTTAGAGGAAAAATTGGAGGATCACCAATGTCATTAGGATTCATCCTCTGAGGACCATGAAAGTCTGTACAACATTTCATGGCAATCCTTCTAGACAGTTGTTGAGGTATTTCAGGCTGAACCAAAGTGGTGGACGTACCGACCAACATCCCAAGCTCTGCGCTTCCAGCACGGCTAAAACCCCAAGTTCTATCACGTTGTTCTGAGCCAGCAAACACAGTCAAATTAAATGTGCCTTACAGACTGCTTTCGTAGCCTCGAGTGAATTTCAGGTTCATAAAACTGAAATCAAAGGATGAATGAATGCAGCGCAACACATCAAAGCCCAAAAGCTGCTGGTGTCCCGGGAATCCAGAGGGGAATCTTCTTATCTGTCCTCTTTTAGGAAAAGCAGGTGTTACCTTAACAGCTCAAAGTTGAAAAGAGAAACCAAAACCGCCACTGGGCAAAAGTGTAAACTGCTCATCAAGTAGTATCAGAAGCAGATGTGTTCAACATTTCAGTTTGTATGGTACTCACAGACACGTATAAACATGCATACCCTCGCCACCGACCCATTTACGGAGAAAGGGCTACTGTTATCTGGCTGTTGTCTTCTGCGGTTAGATAATTGGGCTTTAAATCACGCACCGAAGGCACAAAAGACGCTCTGGGTTTGGTGTCTGATGTCAAAAGCTGCAGATTTATATCCTTCCTCCCCTTGCAGATCCGTCTTGTCAGCTTTTTTCATGCCTACGTGAGGAGGCACTCGTGCACGAGTATATTTTACATATATATAAAAAAAAGTGACTCATGTCTGAGAGCCTCCATCCGCTCTCTGGAAGTCATTTTGTTACCAGCACTGTGCTGTGCTTTATGAGAGATGCCCCTAGACACGGAGGAAAGAGAAAGAAGAGGAACTAGAGCGAGAGAGAGAGAGAGAGAGAGAGAGAGAGAGAGAGAGAGAGAGAGAGAGAGAGAGAGAGAGAGAGAGAGAGAGAGAGAGAGAGAGAGAGAGAGGATGATACTAAAAAAGTGGATGCACTTCAGAAGCCTAAAGATTTACAATTTAAACACCATCAATCATTACTGTTAATCATCTCATACTCATAAATATAGCTTTCACTTGAGAAGTGTTGACTTCTCAAATACGTGGTATTTATAGATTCCAAAAATGGGCACTGACAAGGCTGATATGCGTTTCTACTCCTCCAGAGAATAAACAGACTCTAACAAAGTCTGCTCCTCCATCACCGATCGGTGTACCCGGAAAGATCGGTACCTATACCCAAATAAAGCTCTTAGCCTCCCAGTCTGTCTGTGACCTCCCTCCTTGGCCACATTAATTGATCTCGCTGCTATTAAATCTGCAAGGCAGAGAATTTCTGGACTGCTTTTCAGATCCACAAGTGGAAGTAATCTGAGCAGTAGTGCGACAAGTAATAGTCCAACATTTCCATACTGTTACTTTACCCCTGAAATTTTGGCCGCAGAGGACATTCAGTCAATTACATTTCTTGGCACGGGTCTTGAGGGGAATTAAACTGGCCTTTAAAATCCCCCATGCTCACAACTGTTCTGCATTATATCTGATAAACAATGAGGCTCCATCCTGAGAAAGAGGACAGAGGACCATAATGTAAACACAACTTTATCTCTAGGTCCTCCTTCACAGCCTCCCCGCTGGCACTGAGGATTATGTGCAAAGCTGCAAAACATATGGGGGACTTTTCCTGTGAGAATATTTGGGTAAAGGACAGTGGCATTAAAGGGGCTGTGATTTATGCAGAGAACAACCAGGAGTTCTCATGGGTGCCTGTAAAAAACACATTCACACACACGCTTTATTTGTCTTGAGCGTGTGTGTGAATGTGGTTCTTTCACATGTCGCTGAGGGGAAAAAGTCCTAAGGTTGCCGTTTAGAGACGAAACAGGCCGGCTTGTGGTTACAGCTGCAGCAACGATCAATATGTTAATTTAACCACCATGTGAAATCTATGAATTCACTGTCAACTATTGAATATCCAATCCTATATTGGAATACATTTCAAGTTAGTAATATAAATCTGCTACACATTTGCTAAACTTATCTGCCTTTAAAAAAGTTTTGCAGCTAATAAAATGTAAATTGCAAATTGTACAATCGCCTGCATTTCTATCTCTGTCACACATTTAAAATCACAGTTAGACTTCTGCACAGCTTGTAACCTTT